>NC_060174.1:98027698-98045198 GCF_021184085.1 Oncorhynchus gorbuscha | reverse complement strand
CTTTGAACGGTAACAGATCAATGAGGTAACTTTTAACAGAGCAGTGAGTTAATTTTGAACGGTAACAGATCAATGAGGTAATTACTTTGAACGGTAACAGAGCAGTGAGTTCATTACTTTGAACGGTAACAGATCAATGAGGTAATTACTTTGAACGGTAACAGATCAATGAGGTAATTAGTGTGAACGGTAACAGATCAATGAGGTAATTACTTTGAACGGTAACAGATCAATGACTTTGGTAACAGATCAATGAGGTAATTACTTTGAACGGTAACAGAGCAGTGAGTTAATTAGTGTGAACGGTAACAGAGCAGTGAGTTAATTACTTTGAACGGTAACAGATCCGTGAGGTAAATTACTTTGAATGGTAACAGAGCAGTAATTACTTTGAGGTAATTACTTTGAACGGTAACAGATCCGTGAGGTAATTACTTTGAACGGTAACAGATCAATGAGGTAATTACTTTGAACGGTAACAGAGCAGTGAGTTAATTAGTGTGAACGGTAACAGATCAATGAGGTAATTACTTTGAACAGTAACAGAGCAGTGAGTTAATTAGTGTGAACGGTAACAGAGCAGTGAGGTAATTACTTTGAACGGTAACAGAGCAGTGAGTTAATTAGTGTGAACGGTAACAGATCAATGAGGTAATTACTTTGAACGGTAACAGATCAATGAGGTAATTAGTGTGAACGGTAACAGATCAATGAGGTAATTAGTGTGAATGGTAACAGATCCGTGAGGTAATTAGTGTGAACGGTAACAGATCAATGAGGTAATTACTTTGAACGGTAACAGATCAATGAGGTAATTACTTTGAACGGTAACAGAGCAGTGAGTTAATTAGTGTGAACGGTAACAGATCAATGAGGTAATTACTTTGAACGGTAACAGATCAATGAGGTAATTAGTGTGAACGGTAACAGATCAATGAGGTAATTACTTTGAACGGTAACAGATCAATGAGGTAATTACTTTGAACGGTAACAGATCAATGAGGTAATTACTTTGAACGGTAACAGAGCAGTGAGTTAATTACTTTGAACGGTAACAGATCAATGAGGTAATTACTTTGAACGGTAACAGATCAATGAGGTAATTAGTGTGAACGGTAACAGATCAATGAGGTAATTACTTTGAACGGTAACAGATCAATGAGGTAATTACTTTGAACGGTAACAGATCAATGAGGTAATTACTTTGAACGGTAACAGAGCAGTGAGTTAATTAGTGTGAACGGTAACAGAGCAGTGAGGTAATTACTTTGAACGGTAACAGATCCGTGAGGTAATTACTTTGAACGGTAACAGAGCAGTGAGGTAATTACTTTGAACGCTTTTGGATAAAAGCGTCTGCTAAATGGCTTATAAAGAACGGTAACAGATCCGTGAGGTAATTACTTTGAACGGTAACAGATCAATGAGGTAATTACTTTGAACGGTAACAGAGCAGTGAGTTAATTAGTGTGAACGGTAACAGATCAATGAGGTAATTACTTTGTAAACGGTAACAGATCAATGAGGTAATTAGTGTGTGTGAACGGTAACAGAGCAGTGAGGTAATTACTTTGAACGGTAACAGAGCAGTGAGTTAATTAGTGTGAACGGTAACAGAGCAGTAGGGTAATTACTTTGAACGGTAACAGAGCAGTGAGTTAATTAGTGTGAACGGTAACAGATCAATGAGGTAATTACTTTGAACGGTAACAGAGCAGTGAGTTAATTAGTGTGAACGGTAACAGATCAATGAGGTAATTACTTTGAACGGTAACAGATCAATGAGGTAATTAGTGTGAACGGTAACAGAGCAGTGAGGTAATTACTTTGAACGGTAACAGAGCAGTGAGTTAATTAGTGTGAACGGTAACAGAGCAGTGAGGTAATTACTTTGAACGGTAACAGAGCAGTGAGTTAATTAGTGTGAACGGTAACAGATCAATGAGGTAATTACTTTGAACGGTAACAGATCAATGAGGTAATTAGTGTGAACGGTAACAGATCAATGAGGTAATTAGTGTGAATGGTAACAGATCCGTGAGGTAATTAGTGTGAACGGTAACAGATCAATGAGGTAATTACTTTGAACGGTAACAGATCAATGAGGTAATTACTTTGAACGGTAACAGAGCAGTGAGTTAATTAGTGTGAACGGTAACAGATCAATGAACGGTAACAGATCAATGAGGTAATTACGGTTTGAACGGTAACAGATCAATGAGGTAATTAGTGTGAACGGTAACAGATCAATGAGGTAATTACTTTGAACGGTTGATTACGGTAACGGTAACAGATCAATGAGGTAATTACTTTGAACGGTAACAGATCAATGAGGTAATTACTTTGAACGGTAACAGAGCAGTGAGTTAATTATGAGGTAATTTTGAAGCGGTAACAGATCAATGAGGTAATTACTTTGAACGGTAACAGATCAATGAGGTAATTAGTGTGAACGGTAACAGATCAATGAGGTAATTACTTTGAACGGTAACAGATCAATGAGGTAATTACTTTGAACGGTAACAGATCAATGAGGTAATTACTTTGAACGGTAACAGAGCAGTGAGTTAATTAGTGTGAACGGTAACAGAGCAGTGAGGTAATTACTTTGAACGGTAACAGATCCGTGAGGTAATTACTTTGAACGGTAACAGAGCAGTGAGGTAATTACTTTGAACGGTAACAGATCCGTGAGGTAATTACTTTGAACGGTAACAGATCAATGAGGTAATTACTTTGAACGGTAACAGAGCAGTGAGTTAATTAGTGTGAACGGTAACAGATCAATGAGGTAATTACTTTGAACGGTAACAGAGCAGTGAGTTCATTAGTGTGAACGGTAACAGAGCAGTGAGGTAATTACTTTGAACGGTAACAGAGCAGTGAGTTAATTAGTGTGAACGGTAACAGATCAATGAGGTAATTACTTTGAACGGTAACAGATCAATGAGGTAATTAGTGTGAACGGTAACAGATCCATGAGGCAATTAGTGTGAACGGTAACAGATCAATGAGGTAATTACTTTGAACGGTAACAGATCAATGAGGTAATTACTTTGAACGGTAACAGATCCGTGAGGTAATTAGTGTGAATGGTAACAGATCCGTGAGGTAATTAATGTGTACGGTAACAGAGCTGCAAGGTAATGGAAGTGGACTGGGAAAGGGAAGTGGTAGCTTCTGTAGCTGTTTCTTCTGACCAGACCATTCCGTTACTTACTCTAAGGTAGCGCAGGCCCATATGTTAGAGCATGAACAGTAATTAACTCATATTACATCAAATATAAATGGTTCAACTGCATAAATATTGAACCTTTATCGAGACCAGAGGTAGAGAGAGTGAGAGATTCACACAGAGAGGGAAAGAGAGAGAGAGAAACAGATAGAGAGAGAGAGGGAGAGAGACAGAGAGAGAGACAGAGAGAGAGAGACAGAGAGAGAGAGTGAGAGATTCAGCCTAATCATTCCTCTGTCAATTGATATCTCAGTGTGATTATGATATCCATCCAATCGCATTATCCAGTCATGATAGACATAGGAAGGGTAATGTCTCTAGCCATGACAACAGCATCTGCTCTCTGTGTTGGCATCCCAAATGGAACCCTATTTCCTATATAGTGCACTTCTTTTGACCAAGACCAAGAGGGTTCCATTAAAATTAGTCAAAAGTAGTGCACTAAGTAGGGAATAGGGTTCCATTTGGAACACGGACTGGGGCTTTGCAATCTAGTCCCAAGCACCTGCTAATACACTGTACATCATGGCCACGTCTAAAGACCAAGGCTACACAAGATCCAGAGTCGTTATACCCACATCAATACCAAGCCTCTCCGCTTGGGTCATACCATGCAATACAAACTGACATACACTTGTACTTTCATTTAAGACTACAAGCGGCATTTATCTAGGAAATGACTGAGCCAATTGGTCTAATAACATTTCCTTGCTTGTGACATTTCATTTATGTCCAAAAACTAATGGGGGGCTGATCAAATCAATAAACACTTTACCTTTGAAACCACATGAAAATAGGTTAAGGGGAGAACAAGGACACAGAACTGGTGACATTTCAGAGAGGGGAATAACAGAGAGGAAAGACAGGCATACCATGTCATGGTCCGAGACGGGCCCAATACTCGTCACGAAAATGTCAGTCTTGACTTCAGTTACACGCTCTGTTGAACCAAGAAATTAGGAGAGTGAGTGGCGATCAGGGCTCCTCGTTAGCTCTAACTGGCTCGTAATCCTGGGGAGCATTTCTAGCCCATTGATCGTTTCATTCCCCAATTCTCACAGAGCCCCCTTCCAAAATGACACCTTACAATCCCGATTTTCACGTCAATAACCATTTCTGCAGTTCTCCGTTTCAGTGGCAGGACCTTTACCCGGGGACTGACTCAATCTCTCCATGAATTTTCAAATCTCTTGGCTGAGATCAAATTCGACCTGGTCTTTATGTGGCTGATGTATTTACAGTAACTTTGTCTGCTGTATAGAGTTATGTTTCTTGAAGTGAATAATGGAAACATGATTTACATCAGGAATGGTGTTAATCATAATGTTTAATTTCTCTCCATTTGCCACTGAAAATATACTAATCCCCTGCCTGTTTGACCTTCCACTCAGTCAATTCCATAAAAATCGTCTTCACGTTCCAGTAGGCCTACATATCTCTCCAAAACTCTGTACAGCTGAGTCGGATATAAATCAGTATACGCAATAACTGTGTGGCACACAGTGCACTTCCATGAAAAGTGACCAAACTACCCAAGGTTCTCAATGAGAGTATCCTACACCATATACACTATTCCTCAAAAGGTTCTCAATGAGAGTATCCTATTCCTCAAAAGGTTCTCAATGAGAGTATCCTACACCATATACATTATTCCTCAAAAGGTTCTCAATGAGAGTATCCTATTCCTCAAAAGGTTCTCAATGAGAGTATCCTATTCCTCAAAAGGTTCTCAATGAGAGTATCCTACACCATTTACACTATTCCTATCCTACACCATATACACTATTCCTCAAAAGGTTCTCAATGAGAGTATCCTATTCCTCAAAAGGTTCTCAAAGGTTCTCAATGAGAGTATCCTACACCATATACACTATTCCTCAAAAGGTTCTCAATGAGAGTATATCCTATTCCTCAAAAGGTTCTCACCATATACACTATTCCTCAAAAGGTTCTCAATGAGAGTATCCTACACCATATACACTATTCCTCAAAAGGTTCTCAATGAGAGTATCCTACACCATATACACTATTCCTCAAAAGGTTCTCAATGAGAGTATCCTACACCATATACACTATTCCTCAAAAGGTTCTCAATGAGAGTATCCTACACCATATACACTATTCCTCAAAAGGTTCTCAATGAGAGTATCCTACACCATATACACTATTCCTCAAAAGGTTCTCAATGAGAGTATCCTACACCATATACACTATTCCTCAAAAGGTTCTCAATGAGAGTATCCTACACCATATACACTATTCCTCAAAAGGTTCTCAAAGGTTCTACACCAATGAGAGTATCCTACACCATATACACTATTCCTCAAAAGGTTCTCAATGAGAGTATCCTACACCATATACACTATTCCTCAAAAGGTTCTCAATGAGAGTATCCTATTCCTCAAAAGGTTCTCAATGAGAGTATCCTATTCCTCAAAAGGTTCTCAATGAGAGTATCCTACACCATTTACACTATTCCTCAAAAGGTTCTCAATGAGAGTATCCTACACCATATACACTATTCCTCAAAAGTATCCTACACCATATACACTATTCCTCAAAAGGTTCTCAATGAGAGTATCCTATTCCTCAAAAGGTTCTCAATGAGAGTATCCTACACCATATACACTATTCCTCAAAAGGTTCTCAATGAGAGTATCCTACACCATATACACTATTCCTCAAAAGGTTCTCAATGAGAGTATCCTACACCATATACACTATTCCTCAAAAGGTTCTCAATGAGAGTATCCTACACCATATACACTATTCCTCAAAAGGTTCTCAATGAGAGTATCCTACACCATATACACTATTCCTCAAAAGGTTCTCAATGAGAGTATCCTATTCCTCAAAAGGTTCTCAATGAGAGTATCCTATTCCTCAAAAGGTTCTCAATGAGAGTATCCTACACCATATACACTATTCCTCAAAAGGTTCTCAATGAGAGTATCCTATTCCTCAAAAGGTTCTCAATGAGAGTATCCTACACCATATACACTATTCCTCAAAAGGTTCTCAATGAGAGTATCCTACACCATATACACTATTCCTCAAAAGGTTCTCAATGAGAGTATCCTACACCATATACACTATTCCTCAAAAGGTTCTCAATGAGAGTATCCTACACCATATACACTATTCCTCAAAAGGTTCTCAATGAGAGTATCCTACACCATATACACTATTCCTCAAAAGGTTCTCAATGAGAGTATCCTACACCATATACACTATTCCTCAAAAGGTTCTCAATGAGAGTATCCTACACCATTTACACTATTCCTCAAAAGGTTCTCAATGAGAGTATCCTACACCATATACACTATTCCTCAAAAGAACGAGGGGACTTATTTACCGGGGAGCTGTCATTTAAGTTTGCTTTAGTTTTCAAAAGATACTAGTTCTTGATATCATGCTTCTAAGGAAACAAGCTAACAGTAAATCACCCTCCTGTAGATTCCTCTGATACGAGTGCAAAGGCAGAGAAAACAAGATATGAGCATGCTTGTGACGATACGCAAACACATTGCAGATTTATTTTTCATGAAGTAGGACAAAGGACTCCAGTCTGTAGTCAATACGCACGACTGTAAGTCACTTTGGATAAAAATGTCAGCTAAATGGTGTATATATTATATTATATAAGATTATAGTATATTATATTATATTACTTTAAATCATGTTTTGATGTGCTCTTGACGGCTATCCTCCAAGTAATGGTTTTGGCAAAACCATCAATATTAAACCAACAGAATGCTGCAACCTGGTGCCAACAATTCCAAATAACACAACAAATGATTCAGGAAATGACTAGCTGGAAAATACTTGACAGCATCATGCAATAAACATGTTATTGACTAAATCAAAGACACTCATCACCACCCATCTATCTCCCATCACCTCTATTTCCCTCAACTTCAGAATGATATGAGTTGGTGAGAAACCATTGTACAGTACTGTACCTCCCAACCCTGGTCTGAGACGATTGTCGTAGCCATCTAGAAGACTGTCTAGGATCCGGGTGAAAACTGTTGTGTTGTCTTTCTGCTCGTCCGTCTGGCCATTCTGTCCAGAGCTGACGAAAAGGAAGAGCAATTTTGGAAAGTGAATTCGGTGAATCGATGTAGGAGTGTTGGAGAAAATCCCACCTGAGCAACTTCTCTTGATCCTTTAAAATCTACTTCCTCTGATGATACAGATTTGTAATAAAGCCATATGAATGTGAGAAATACGTTTATTTTATCCACAGGGCATGAAATTGTACACACACACAGGACTCGTAATTAATTATTTATACCTTAACGTGGTCTCTTAACAGCAAAGGACTCATTGAGTGTTAAGTGGAAGTATAGATGGAGAGGGAGATGGTCAGCTTGGGAAGGAAGGGGGGGTTATTTTCTCTCTTTCAAAAATAATCACAGAAAAGCCTTTCTCATAGATAATCACAGGACAACTTTTCTCATAAATAATAGTTTACCTCTGAGCAATCACCTTCTCTTTTTACACCCAATCGCGGACCACACTGGTTTGATTGCATGCTAAATAAACAGTCCCCAGTGTTTGGAAACAATCTCTGCTTAGAACGTAGCTTCAAGGAGAAGGGGAGGTCATCAAGATAAGTTAGCATGGACTTGCAAAGGGAAGGGAATGGAATGGAAGGGAAGGGAAGGGAATAGGGGGAGGGGAGGGAATGGAAGGGGAGGGGAGGGGAGGGGAGGGGAGGGGAGGGGAGGGGAGGGGAGGGGAGGGGAGGGGAGGGGAGGGGAGGGGGAATCTGAAATGGCAAGTAGCAGGAGGAGAGAACAAAACAGCTGAGAGGACATGCATGGGGGCGGCCGCAAATGAGAGAGAGAGAGATAGAGAGTGAGAGAGAAGGTAGGGGTGGGGGGTCAGATCACACGGCTTTAAATGTGAGCAGGTAAACAATTCTTCTAAATAAGGACATGCTACTCACATCACTGCAGGAATGATATAGTTCATGTGCCATCAAACACACCTTTCATTCCCACATAGGCTATTTGTTAAAAATACAGCTTCCTGACAAAAATACAAATAATAGACAAATAATGAGACAAGCAATTGGAACAAGCGTCTGATATCAAACAATTCCACAGTTATGAATCTCTATTTTGTGTGAAACTTTAAGAAATGGCCAAATCTTCCATGCCATAGCTCAAGAGCCTAGGCCACCAAAACAAATATCTAATGATCTGCCTGCAGGGTCATGTGAGGTTGAAAAACTCTCATCTGAATAACACACACACATACACACACATGTATGTTCTGCTTGCTGATACAATGAGTGAAAACAACATGCCGAAGCTTTTCCATTTTCCCCAGATACAGTAGATTAGTTCATTATATCCTCCTCACAAAAAACACAACAGGAAACGTGCAAGGATGCCTCTTTTTTAAATTTCACCTTTATTTATCAATTAAAAACAAATTCTTTTTTACAATGACGGCTTGGCCAGTGACGACTGGGAAGTGCGGTGCAATTATTAATATTGAAATCACAGGACAGTACAGACATCATAACGCAGAAGGACAGGGACATTATGACAAACACAAAGGCCAATACAGAACTTACAGCAGCAGGAGAGTTGATATCACAACACAGCAGAACAGAAACACATGGCAACGACATAACATTTAGTAAAAACAGTCAGCGAAGCCGAGAGGTAAACGAACAAACAGAGCACACGCAGTACATCATGCTATGCTCACTCCATCACACTAACACAGACTTACACTTACATACACGCCTTGGAGTTCTTTCAAGTGAGGAATAATTCAAATGCGCTTGACATAGAATATATTTGGGAATGGGAGGTGGGGACAGAGGATGGGAGAGGCAGAAGGAGAGAGAGAAGGGGGGGTACAGATAAGCAGAGAGCAATGGACTGGATGTTTAGGAGCTGCTGGGGTCACTTCCTCATAAAACATCATACATCTCTCATACACATGCCTCTCTCCCTCCCTCCTTCCCTGCCTATCTCCCTCGCCTCCCTGCCTACCTCCCTGCCCCCCTCCCTACCTCTCTGCCTCTCTCCTTCCCTGCCTACCTCCCTCGCCTCCCTGCCTAACTCCCTGCCCCCCATCTACCTCCCTACCTCTCTACCTCCTTACCTCTCTGCCTCCCTCCCTCCCTCCCTCCTTCCCTGCCTACCTCCCTCGCCTCCCTGCCTACCTCCCTCGCCTCCCTGCCTACCTCCCTGCCCCCCTCCCTACCTCTCTGCCTCCATCCCTACCTCTCTGCCTCCCTCCCTCCCTACCTCTCTGCCTCCTTCCCTCCCCTGCCTACCTCCCTCGCCTCCCTCCCTACCTCTCTGCCTCTCTCCCTACCTGCCTATTCTGTTAAAATATCACAACACCAATATAAACATGTGCTAATGATTATTGCGTTTGTTCAAAAACCATCCATGGTTTGTTTTTGAGTTCTAGAGGTCAATACAGTCAATCACAACGCAGTAATTACATTGCAGTTTATGGTGACAGTTGTAAGGTGGAGTAATCAGGGAAGGTGTTTATTGGTTAAATGGGCCATCCTTGAAGCAGTGCGGTTAAGATACATTAAACTGTCTGTTGATTAATAGGGAAAATGTCACAGCTCACAGAAAATAAATCCTTAAATGGCAATTTCATTAGACTGATTAGATGTGGATGCAGCTCAGACAGTTCTACTGAATTATTTAGGCAGAATAGAAAGAGAATAAACTGAAGTCATTTAATAGTCAAGCATCTTCATGTGATTCCACATGATCATATGCAGACAAAGTTAACTAGGTATATGCGGCTTTATTTGCAAATAGTGAATCCTTGATATTTGCATATTTTTAGTTCAATGTCAACCTTCTCAATGTTAATCCTGAAGACTAGATTAGCATTGAGGTGTAAATGCAAATGTCTGTCATTTCCAATTGTGGGATTAGTAATGTAGTAATCACAAGTCAAAACCTATCATCTCTCATCCCATCTCACTGTGGTACTGAGTGGGTGGTCTGAGCACAGACACCATCTGTATTCCCAAGTCTGACTTTTTATGTTGGACCTACCTCTACTTCAACTATGTCACTTGAAACACATACATCTTTTGAATAAACGACAGAATGTGTGAGACATGCACTTCTCTACTCTGGTTGAACATTTAGTGTTATCCTATGTGGTTTCCTAGCATATCGAAACTGTAACACAGTATTTGCTATTTTGGGCAAATCCGCCCCAGCTCCTCTTATTATCGCAATTACAGTGTGGAGTCTTGAAGTGATGCCCTAATTACTGCCATCACAGAGTCATGCACAACATAAAATATGATCAGTTGGCAAAACATGATCATTACAATCATACCTTCTTCTCCAGGATAATCAGGTGTTTGCTCTCAGACTGGCAGTGAGGGATGGATTCCAACATGACATGATGGCAGATCACAAAATATATTCTAATTCCACACTGTTGGGGACTTAAGAGACGAGCGAGCATATTGTCTCCGTAACTAGACCCTAGAACAGAACACAATGATTCTCTTTTCTGGGCCAAATCTAGCTTGACAGTGAACATTTTGTTTGTGTGGTCGAAGCCCACCTTACCTTTTCCCACAAAGCACGTTGGCCACCAGCAAACAGGCCCACACACATAGCAGTATGGCCGTTCCTGTCCGTCCACCCATGGTTGGAGAGTGGTTTGTCACTGAAGAAGGAAGACAACAACTCCACATCAGAAAATAAAACAAAAGATAAAATACCACATCAGAAAATAAGCAGTACCATTGACAAGACTGGCTCAAAAGAGAATCAAACAAGACACAAATCAAGAGGTGAGTGATTCTGAAACCAAGAAGATCAAGGAACATAAGAGGCAGGCACCGTTCTAAGACCAGCCTTTCCCAAGAACTATGCTGTATCTTTCAGTTCATATTAGTATCCAGCTTTTGTACACACACAAAAAACGACTTACATTAAGATGTGGTGATGGGTCGAACCTCAAAAAACTAAATATTTCACAAAAACAGCCTATATAGGCTATCTTGAACCGTACTTTAACGGAACTGCATCCGTAAGCTCATATGTCACAAATCAAACCAAGCGTTCTCGTCACAAGTCAGATGTCAGTTGACACATAAACACACAGCCGTTCGAGACATCAGATATAATTTAGTGTTTTCAGTTTACTATATATTACACTTAATATAATTACCTGAAAAGAAAGATAGCGAGAGCTCGTCTGAATGAATGTGATACACTGGCTGCGATGTATTGGTTTCTTTTAAAAAAAAGCTACATTCCATTGAAGAATCGATTTCGGATGATCCGTCGACATACATTACATTACGCATGCATATTGCATAAAGAATCAAACACGTTACCGGTTACATAGTCTTGTATGTCATTTGTTTTCATAGCACTTGTATAGCCTACTTAGTTTATTCATAGCCTGCAATTAAAACGCGGCTGAAACCGCATATTAAACCAAATCCTCTTAGATTCACGCATTTTCACCTTCGTCCGAAATCATAATGTCAACCCACTTTCAGAGGATGTAAGTGGTAGGATAATGTTATTGCGTTATGAAAATACAATTGTTTGCCAGATGCTCGTTTAACTGAACCATAAAAAATGAAATATGTATATATATATACATAAAACGATGTTTCCCACGGCAGCAGCAATTAATTACCCACGCAAAGATATTGTAATCAATAGCCCCACCATTATCAAACAAACGACTACAATAAGCTGTAAATTAAAGATACATACTGTAGAAGATACGGCGCCTAATTTCTCCAAACTGCACTGGAATATACCGCAAACGACGCGTATTAAACGATGTGCAATATTCTGTTCAAATGTCGTTAGTTGACAAGGATTTGATAAACCAGGGATAATGCAGCTTAATGGGAAGAAAAACATCATATACACCACACTTTCTGTATTATTCCGTGAAATGTGTCCCCAGTATAAACATCTTGAGTTCAGGGAGATATTGGTATTTCTCAATGCTCACCTTAAACATTCGTGTGTGGCGAGTAAATTAAGCAACTGAATAATGCTACATTCGGAGCGCTGTCCAGGGATGAAACAACTTGGACAAAACCATGTCATACCACAGCAGATGCCAGTAAATCTTCTTCATTTTCAATAGCTAACTCCACATCATCCACTCCCCGACAGTTGCAACTCATATGCCATCTATTTGAACTGGATTCTGCCTCTGTTAGGCTGAACACAACTCACTGCCGTTCGAACTGCAAGTCAAATTCCCCGACTCCCTTCTCTGCACCGAAAAAGACAAGTCAAAGGAAAATTCACTTACAGCGATATGCCAGAGATGTTCGAGGCTGTCGTATTTTCAAACTTTTATGGATATATTTTCTACACGGATTCGATGAGAACAATCCTCCAAGATCTCAGATCTGACCAAATTTAGCTTGAGTCTCGAGAAGCGGCAGCTGACGATGCTGAGTATGCGCAGGATTCGCGCACCGTTCAATGGTGTGGTTGAGTGAAACTCTTCTCAGTCCCCAACAAATTGGCAATCTAACTACAAAATCTACTCTAAATACCGAGACTGCAGCCAAATAAAGCTTTACTTTACCAGGACAATGGTAACATATAACTGGGTAAACCGGATATGAAATATGCTGTGACTTCAAGCCAGGGCGAATGGAAGGTGGTACCAACGTCTCATCTAAAGACCAATCCGCCCATTGTTTATATTCAGCATAATGGAACTTCCACTGCTCTAGACTTCATCTCTTTTTCGGTGGCTGCAAAATCAAATCCTCTTCCATTTCCAACCTGCTCCGCTCCCCTTTTCTTCCTGATTGATGTTTCATGTTCTCCGATAAAAGCGACGTTTTACATTTATATAATTGGTTATATCAACCAGCACGAGATTTCGCTCTGACCAAAACGAAGAATCCCAACCGATTATTAAATTATTATTTCATATCAATGAACACACAATGCAAATAAAAATAACACATTCATACACACGAAGACATTCTTCCCAATGTTAAGTAATGCATATTCCCTCACCCGATATATTTGATGAGACAAGCCTCACTGAAAATGAACTTTAGTCACTCACTGTACCCCAAAAGCCCAGGATTCGCATCGAGATAACAGGACCGCCTGTTTACTGTCAAATATTATGCTGCTATCGCCTGCACTCCACGACTGAGCACAGACAGAGCTGTGCTGTGCTTCTGCAAAACCCGCCTGATGATACCAAGCTTATATTTTTGTAGTCATCTGCGTATTTCAAGTTAAACTACAAACCAGAAGACATTTTAATCATGATGAGATATGTAATAACGGAACATTTATGTAGCCGGTTTATTGACCTCAAAGCAAAATACACACTGATCTTATTGGTTTGTTTGAATACGTTTACAACACGCTATGATGACATCCAGACTACTCGTCCTTCATGTACAATTCATAACTCACCAATGCAATATTGGCATTGGTTTTAATTTTGGCATTGGTTTTAATTTACCAGACTACGTGATTCTTCTCGTCTGAAATGAAACCGGACGTATGTGTTGCCTTACATGTGGTTAATATAGTGCATGTATGAGTTATGGGTATTCAGTAAGGTTTCTGTCGCTCTCGCTCTCTGTCTCTCAGTCTCTCTTGTGCTCTACACAGATAGTGAGGTTGCCTAGTCTACATGCATCGACCTTAGCCTGATGCTGCAAGTGCATAACTCGTTATTCAAAACTAAACGCTGAATTCTGACCAGACTTAATGTTATTGTAACGTAATCTCTTCGCAGCCATGCTTCTTCACTGTCCAATGAACAGTGAGTTCATTTGTTTGTGTGTGCGTGTAGGAACGTGGGAGGGATATATATATAGTGAACATATATATATATATGTGTGTGTAACTTACTCTCTTTCTCTCTCTTTCTCTCTCTCTCTCCCGCGTCCCCACACGCACACACAAACAAATGAACTCACTGTTCATTGGACAGTGAAGAAGCATGTCTGCGAAGACATTACGTTACAATAACATTAAGTCTGGTCAGAATTCAGCGAATATATATATATATATATACATATATATATATATAGAGAGAGAGAGAGAGAGAGAGATAGATAGATAGAGAGATAGAGAGAGAGAGAGAGAGAGAGAGAGAGAGAGAGAGAGAGAGAGAGAGAGAGAGAGAGAGAGAGAGAGAGAGAGAGAGAGAGAGAGAGAGAGAGAGAGAGAGAGAGAGAGAGAGAGAGAGAGAGAGAGAGAGAGAGAGAGAGAGAGAGAGAGAGAGAGAGAGAGAGAGAGAGACTTCAGTGCAGTGTACGGCGAACTGTCATTTCAGCACCATGGGCAGTTCAAAACCTGACCGCTTGTGGCCAATCAAGTCTATTTCCAATGAAAATCACACCCTTCACAGAGTTCGAACAAAACGACAATGGCCTTTCATCATTTAGATTTGCTCACCTCCTGTATCCTCTCTCCTCTGTCTTCTCTGGCCTGCTTTTGAAAAGTTCAAGGGTAATCGAGGAGAGGCGGCGAGGACAGGGAAAGTGGACGAAAATGCGCTTGCATGAAATGACACTTCTTCTCCAATCGCGCGTCATCGGGCAAATGACGTTTACGGGGTGGAATGCAAAAATGAATGTATAAAGTGATAAAAACAAATGTAGCTAGATGTACAATATATTTTAGAGATAAAAGGATAAATAGCATATCGTTTAAATCGTTTAAATGTTTGCATGCTTTTCTCCTTCGAGAAAACAATAGCTGATTCAAAGGGGGTGCGGCAGATTTCAAAACTTTTTAGTGAAGGACTCACGTAGGATCATAGAGATAGATAGATTACTCATATTTTTATCTGTGCCATTATAGCGTCTGTGACAGCATGGGCAGTGCCACTGACACAATCTGCATTTTGAAGTAGTACATTTTCTTCTTCAGTATTGGCTGATCCCTCCTGATGTCCGGTTGAACATGACTCCAACAGGTCACTACATTAAAATGGTACAAGCCCTCAATGGCGCTGACCAGCCTTTTGGCCACTAGAGGCCTCTATCATTCTCTATGGTTAAAATACATTTGCGCTTCCTCGCCAAAAGGAGGCTATAGAGGAAGAGACACACCCTTTTCGTTTGCATACTAAGGAATTGACACAATCCTGCACCACTCGACCACTTATGGGTTTTCGGGCCATGGAGGAGAGGACAGACTTTCGCCCAAACGAGAAACCCCAATCTCTTGAGAGTTGCATGTTGTTACCTTCAATAAAGGAGGAGCAGTGGTGTAGTGTGGGGATAAAGTAGGACTAAACATCAATGTGATGGATGACTAGCATTTATGTAAGTGCCTTGTTTATGTGCGGGTTACAGAGATGTAATCACTGCTTCTAAAGTAAGGTTTTGAATGGAAAGTACATGAGTATAATAATCTACTACCCAATAGCCCTAGCCAGTTGCCCAGTGCATTATATCATCTTTCCTTGCTGTTTATATTCCATCATCTACATTCCCCACGTGTCTTTTGTACAATATAGGACACCTAACAGCATTTTCACTATCATTCACTATCCATATATCTTGTGTGTGTGTGTACACTCTATGTATTTGCGTGTGTTTCCCGTGTGTGTGTGTCTGTCTGTATCGTGTGTGTCTGTATCTGTGTGTGTGAGTGTATATATTCATATTAACCGCCTGCTCACATTGTTCCTCGAAAGTGGTCACCATTGTATCGTTGAAAAGCACAAAGACATGCGCATGTCTTCTGTATTAAAGGATATTGAGGAAAACCTACATAGCTGTCACACTGGAAGACTATATTGCTATGAAGCTTACACACTGGACTGTCCAAAATGGCACACTATTCCCTATGGGCCCTGCTTAAAAAGTACTGCACTGCATAGGGAATCACTTAGGACATACTATTTCTCTATGAAGCTACCTGCCAGTACCAACCATGATGAAACGTGCACTGTCTGCATAAGCAGCATTTTTTTAAAACCCTTTATTTAACTGGGCAAGTCAGTTAAGAACAAATTCTTATTTTACAATGACGGCCTACCCCGGCCAAACCCTCCCCTAACCTGGACAATGCTAGGGCAAGTGTGCACTGCCCTATGAGACTCCCGATCATGGCCGGCTGTGATTCAACCAGGGATCGAACCAGGGACTGTAGTGACACCTCTAGCACAGAGACCGCTGCGCTACTTGGGAGCCTTAACTGAGTCTGGACTCAATCACTCAGTTTTAGGAAGCAACCAGATTCCCACTGGTGGTGAAGGAAGGGGGTCCCCAGCAATCAGTCACAAGCTGAAACTGTCTGTGACTCATCCACAGATCCACAGTGAGGCGGAAAGAAGTTTCAGTGGGGGTATTTAGATGTATAACGTTCCATCTTGGTGACTCATGCACTAAATGTATGATCAACAAACTGTGGACACATTCGACTGCCAAGCTATGAAACACGTGTAAGGTAGGCAAGGGGTCATTCACCGATAGTTACTCAACCATCCACCTTGGTAAACAACAGCGTCCGCTTGCCCTCACCTGCCTCAGGAGGATTGTCTGTGGGTCCGTTCTCCAGTGAGTTTACCTGAACATTCCCTGTCATTCCCATGCCTTCACAACTTATGTTGTTGAACATATTACTCACAGTTACAAATATACAAGTTCTAATGTAGCATCTTGATATCGGTGTATTCCGCTGAGGGAAAAGAAAACATCTTCACGACACAAGACAGAAATAAATCAGTTTAGCAAAACATATGAATGCATATATAATGCATCATTGATGGATAACGTCTCCTGCCAGCAGTCTTTTTGGAGTGGGTGATTCAGGAAGAGGGCTGCTTGTACTGAATAATAGTGTAGGGTTGATTTTATGTTGTGTGCGTAGGGAGTGCAGGCAGACAGCGCAGTGTATCCAGTCCGCAGTTTACATAACACTGATTATAACCCATAGATTTACCAAAGTGCAACAGTTTGGCTCCGGCATTAAAACCTCCACTGGCCATCTGTTCCTCCTCTTGTTTGCTTTCTTTCAAAGACTTTCCTTCCATAACAACTTTTATTGGAACAACAATGTGCACTAGTTCAGAACTCAAGAAAAAGTATCAGTTAGATGCTGTTTTTGTAAAATATACTATGAAAATAAATGAAAACACAGGGAGATTGAATCCAATGCTTTAAGAGTCATGACACTTACTTTGTCTGTTGTGTACCTGGTGTAATTAATTGTGTATGTGCTTTGCATTCTACATATGGTCAATTTGATGTTACGATAAATATTTACA